>NW_026652277.1:26223291-26266796 GCF_009828535.3 Hylobates moloch | reverse complement strand
GCCTATGTCCTGAATGGTATTGCCTAGGTTTTCTTGTAGGATTTTAATGGTTTTAGGTCTAACATTTAAGTCTTTAATCCATCTTGAATTAATTTTTGTATAAGGTGTAATAAAGGGATCGAGTTTCAGCTTTCTACATATGGCTAGCCAGTTTTCCCAGGACCATTTATTAAATAGGGAATCCTTTCCCTGTTTCTTGTTTTTGTCAGGTTTGTCAAAGATCAGATAGTTGTAGATATGCGGCATCATTTCTGAGGACTCTGTTCTGTTCCATTGATCTATGTCTCTGTTGTGGTACCAGTACCATGCTGTTTTGGTTACTGTAGCCTTGTAGTATAGTTTGAAGTCAGGTAGCGTGATGCCTCCAGCTTTGTTCTTTTGGCTTAGGATTGACCTGGCGATGCGGGCTCTTTTTTGGTGCCATATCAACTTTAAAGTAGTTTTTTCCAATTCTGTGAAGAAAGTCATTGGTAGCTTGATGGGGATGGCATTGAATCTATACATTACCTTGGGCAGTATGGCCATTTTCACGATATTGATTCTTCCTATCCATGAGCATGGAATGTTCTTCCATTTGTTTCTATCCTCTTTTATTTCATTGAGCAGTGGTTTGTAGTTCTCCTTGAAGAGGTCCTTCACATCCCTTGTAAGTTGGATTCCTAGGTATTTTATTCTCTTTGAAGCAATTGTGAATGGGAGTTCACTCATGATTTGGCTCTCTGTTTGTCTGATTGGTGTACAAGAATACTTGTGATTTTTGTACATTGATTTTGTATCCTGAGACTTTGCTGAAGTTGCTTATCAGCTTAAGGAGATTTTGGGCTGAGACGATGGGGTTTTCTAAATATACAATCATGTCATCTGCAAACAAGGACAATTTGACTTCCTCTTTTCCTAATTGAATACCGTTTATTTCCTTCTCTTGCCTGATTGCTCTGGCCAGAGCTTCCAGCACTATGTTGAATAGGAGTGGTGAGAGAGGGCATCCCTGTCTTGTGGCAGTTTTCAAAGGGAATGCTTCCAGTTTTTGCCCATTTAGTATGATATTGGCTGTGGGTTTGTCATAGATAGCTCTTATTATTTTGAGATATGTCCCATCAATACCTAATTTATTGAGAGTTTTTAGCATGAAGGGTTGATGAATTTTGTCAAAGGCCTTTTCTGCATCTATTGAGATAATCACGTGGTTTTTGTCTTTGGTTCTGTTTATATGCTGGATTACGTTTATTGATTTGCGTATGTTGAACCAGCCTTGCATCCCAGGGTTGAAGCCCACTTGATCATGGTGGATAAGCTTTTTGATGTGCTGCTGGATTCGGTTTGCCAGTTTTTTGTTGAGGATTTTTGCATTGATGTTCATCAAGGATATTGGCCTGAAATTCTCTTTTTTGGTTATCTCTCTGCCAGGCTTTGGTATCAGGACGATGCTGGCTTCATAAAATGTGTTATGGAGGATTCCCTCTTTTTCTATCGATTGGAATAGTTTCAGAAGGAATGGTACCAGTTCCTCCTTGTACCTCTGGTAGAATTCGGCTGTGAATCCATCAGGTCCTGGACTCTTTTTGGTTGGTAAGCTATTGATTATTGCCACAATTTCAGAGCCTGTTATTGGTCTATTCAGAGACTCAACTTCTTCCTGGTTTAGTCTTGGGAGGGTGTATTTGTCTAGGAATTTATCCATTTCTTCTAGATTTTCTAGTTTATTTGCATAGAGGTGTTTGTAGTATTCTCTGATGGTAGATTGTATTTCTGTGGGATCGGTGGTGATATCTCCTTTATCATTTTTTATTGCGTCTATTTGATTCTTCTCTCTTTTCTTCTTTATTAGTCTTGCTAGCGGTCGATCAACAAAGTTGATCTTTTCGAAAAACCAGCTCCTGGATTCATTAATTTTTTGAAGGGTTTTTTGTGTCTCTATTTCCTTCAGTTCTGCTCTGATTTTAGTTACTTCTTGGCTTCTGCTAGCTTTTGAATGTGTTTGCTCTTGCTTTTCTAGTTCTTTTAATTGTGATGTTAGGGTGTGAATTTTGGATCTTTCCTGCTTTCTTTTGTGGGCATTTAGTGCTATAAATTTCCCTTTACACACTGCTTTGAATGTGTCCCAGAGATTCTGGTATGTGGTGTCTTTGTTCTCGTTGGTTTCAAAGAACATCTTTATTTCTGCCTTCATTTCATTATGTACCCAATAGTCATTCAGGAGCAGATTTTTCAGTTTCCATGTAGTTGAGTGGTTTTGAGTGAGTTTCTTAATCCTGAGTTCTAGTTTGATTGCACTGTGGTCTGAGAGACAGTTTGTTATAATTTCTGTTCTTTTACATTTGCTGAGGAGAGCTTTACTTCCAACTATGTGGTCGATTTTGGAATAGGTGTGGTGTGGTGCTGAAAAAAATGTATATTCTGTTGATTTGGGGTGAAGAGTTCTGTAGATGTCTATTAGGTCCACTTTGTTTAGAGCTGAGTTCAATTCCTGGATATCCTTGTTAACTTTCTGTCTCGTTGTTCTGTCTAATGTTGACAGTGGGGTGTTAAAATCTCCCATTATTATTGTGTGGGAGTTTAAGTCCCTTTGTAGGTCACTGAGGACTTGCTTTATGAATCTGGGTGCTCCTGTGTTGGGTGCATATATATTTAGGATAGTTAGCTCTTCTTGTTGAATTGATCCCTTTACCATTATGTAATGGCCTTCTTTGTCTCTTTTGATCTTTGTTGGTTTAAAGTCTATTTTATCAGAGACTAGGATTGCAACCCCTGCCTTTTTTGTTTTCCATTTGCTTGGTAGATCTTCCTCCATCCCTTGATTTTGAGTCTATGTGTGTCTCTGCACGTGAGTTGGGTTTCCTGAATACAGCACACTGATGGGTCCTGACTCCTTATCCAGTTTGCCAGTCTGTGTCTTTTAATTGGAACATTTAGCCCATTTACATTTAAAGTTAATATTGTTATGTGTGAATCTGATCCTGTCATTATGATGTTAGTTGGTTATTTTGCTTGTTAGTTGATGCAGTTTCTTCCTAGCCTCAATGGTCTTTACAATTTGGCATGTTTTTGCAGGGGCTGGTACCGGTTGTTCCTTTCCATGTTTAGTGCTTCTTTCAGGAGCTCTTTTAGGGCAGGCCTGGTGGTGACAAAATCACTCAGCTTTTTCTTGTCTGTAAAGTATTTTATTTCTCCTTCACTTATGAAGCTTAGTTTGGCTGGATATGAAATTCTGGGTTGAAAATTCTTTTCTTTAAGAATGTTGAATATCGGCCCCCACTCTCTTCTGGCTTGTAGAGTTTCTGCTCGAGAGATCAGCTGTTAGTCTGATGGGCTTCCCTTTGTGGGTAACCCGACCTTTCTCTCTGGCCCCCTTAACATTTTTTCCTTCATTTCAACTTTGGTGAATCTGACAATTATGTATCTTGGAGTTGCTCTTCTTGAGGAGTATCTTTGTGGCATTCTTTGTATTTCCTGAATCTGAATGTTGGCCTGCCTTGCTCGATTGGGGAAGTTCTCCTGGATAATATTTTGCAGAATGTTTTCCAACTTGGTTCCATTCTCCCCGTCTTTTTCAGGTACACCAATCAGACGTAGGTTTGGTCTTTTCACATAGTTCCAAATTTCTTGGAGGCTTTGTTCATTTCTTTTCATTCTTTTTTCTCTAAACTTCCCTTCTCGTTTCATTTCATTCATTTCATCTTCCATCAGTGATACCCTTTCTTCCAGTTGATCACATCTGCTACCGAGGCTTCTGCATTCTTTGCGTAGTTCTCGATACTTGGCTTTCAGCTCCATCAGCTCCTTTAAGCCCTTCTCTCCATTGGTTATTCTAGTTATCCATTCATCTAATTTTTTTTCAAAGTTTTTAACTTCTTTGCTATTGTTTTGAATTTCCTCCCATAGCTCAGAGTAGTTTGATTGTCTGAAGCCTTCTTCTCTCAATTCGTCAAAGTCATTCTCCGTCCAGCTTTGTTCCATTGCTGGTGAGGAACTGCGTTCCTTTGGAGGAGGAGAGGTGCTCTGCTTTTTAGAGTTTCCAGTTTTTCTGCTCTGTTTTTTTCCCCATCTTTGTGGTTTTATCTGCTTTTGGTCTTTGATGATGGTGATGTACAGACGGGTTTTGGTGTGGATGTCCTTTCTGTTTGTTAGTTTTCCTTCTACCAGTCAGGACCCTCAGCTGTAGGTCTGTTGGAGTTTACTAGAGGTCCACTCCAGACCCTGTTTGTCTGGGTGTCAGCAGCGGTGGCTGCAGAACAGCGGATTTTCGTGAGACCACAAATTCAGCTGTCTGATATTTCCTCTGGATGTTTTGTCTCAGTGGAGTACCCGGCCGAGTGAGGTGTCAGTCTGTCCCTACTGGGGGGTGCCTCCCAGTTAGGCTGCTTGGGGGTGAGGGACCCACTTTAGGAGGCTGTCTGTCCATTCTCAGATCTCCAGCTGCGTGCTGGGAGAACCACTACTCTCTTCAAAGCTGTCAGTCAGACAGGGACATTTAAGTCTGCAGAGGTTCCTGCTGAATTTTTGTTTGTCTGTGCCCTGCCCCTAGAGGTGGAGCCTACAAAGGCAGGCAGGCCTCCTTGAGCTGTGGTGGGCTCCACCCAGTTCGAGCTTCCTGGCTGCTTTGTTTACCTAAGCAAGCCTGGGCAATGGTGGGTGCCCCTCCCCCAGCCTCGCTGTGGCCTTGTAGTTTGATCTCAGACTGCTGTGCTAGCAATCAGCGAGACTCCGTGGGCATAGGACCCTCCGAGCCAGGTGCGGGACACAATCTCCTGGTGTGCCGTTTTCCAGGCCCGTTGGAAAAGCGCAGTATTAGGGTGGGACTGACCCGATTTTCCAGGTGCCGTCTGTTACCCCTTTCTTTGACTAGGAAAGGGAACTCCCTGACCCCTTGCGCTTCCTGAGAGAGGCAATGCCTTGCCCTGCTTTGGCTCGCTCACCAGTGCACTTCACTGACTGTCCTCCACCCGCTGTTTGGCACTCCCTAGTGAGATGAAACCAGTACCTCAAACAGAAATGTAGAAATCACCCGTCTTCTGTGTCGCTCAGGCTGGGAGCTGTAGACTGGAGCTGTTCCTAGTCGGCCAACTTGGCTCCACTAAAGTATACTTCTTTAAAAAATTTTTTTATTCTAATTATCAACTGTACAATTTCATCTAAGGATACTAATTTCAAGATTAAGACAAAATTTTTTAAAAAATATTTAAAACTATAGTAAGCCAAAAGGCTGATGAAAATTCATAAAAAATTTTTTGGCAGTCTCAAGAATCACAATTTGGAGTCTGCAGATTAAATGTCTCTCAGTGTAGCAATATTGAGAGACTACCAATGTAGCAAGATTGTCTTGAGGGCCCCTTGTAAGAATAAAATGCCCTAATCTCGTTCCTCAAGATTTTTGCTACTACAGATAGATAGACTCAGGTCCCTATTCAAAGGAAATATTGTTACCATGGGGAACATGTTCCCAGCTGCTGTTTCCACAAGTGAGTCTCTGCTGGTAGGGGTGCATGTCTGCAAGATCTCAGATTTTGTTTTAGTATCCACACCTGGGAGGTAGTGAGTTTGTTTTGTTTTGTTTTGTTTTGTTTGATGGAGTCTTGCTCTGTCTCCAGGCTGCAGTGCAGTGGCCTGATCTTGGCTCACTGCAACTTCCACCTCCTGGGTTCAAGCGATTCTCCTGCTTCAGCCTCCCAAGTAGCTGAGACTACAGCCGTGTGCCACCACACCCAGCTAATTTTTGTAATTTTAGTAGAGATGGGGTTTCACCGTGTTGGCCAGGATGGTCTCGATCTCTTAACCTCGTGATCCACCTCCCTCAGCCTCCCAAAATGCAGGGATTTCAGGTGTGAGCCACCGCACCCAGCTGGGAGTGAGTTTTTATGGAAAACTTTGAACTCTTTCATGCCCAGAGTGTTTGCTCATTTATTGTCTCACTCTGTTGTAAGCCCAATGGGGGCATAGCCTATTTCATAACCCACAGCACATAACACTGCACCTGCCACATAATAGGTGCTCAAGATGATATGTGGCTGTGTTAAGGGATCCATATTTTAACACAATGCTTCTGAAAATAACTGTGGAAAAAGTCCAGTATTTTTTCTGATTTTCTAATCTTTCTCAGTCTTATTCTTTTATAAAATACAACAAAACTAATAAAAATTAAATGTAAAGGCAAAACAAAAAAAATATGAGCTCCAATTTTTAAAGTATTAGATGAAACAAATAAAACACCTCTGTCAAATTACTACAAAAGTTTCTAAGTGCCTTTTCTTACGTTCTGTACTTCTCTTGTTGAGAATGGGTAAAAGAAAGTTTATAAACCAGGGGCTGTCAGAAAACCACAATTTGAATAACACTTAGTCCACCACTAACAAAACTTGGTAAATCTGTTTTAAACCCTTTGAATTCTGTTTGGCACTTGTAAAATGGAGAGCTAGTCTGATTCCCCAGAAGCTGCTACCTAGAGGTGCCCTACTTCTTTCATGGCAAGTCCAATGATTATGCCTTCTAAAGGAGGAGTATTGACAAAGATGAACTAATGTTAGCTTCAAGTGCTCCCTTTCAACATCTCTGCTGTGATTTGAATGTATCCCCCAAATCCCATGTGTTGAAAACCTAATCCTCAAATTTATATGTTGATGGTATTTGGAGGTAGGGCCTATGGGAGATAATTAGGACTAGATGAAATGATCAGAAAGGTAGTCCCCATGATGGATCTGATGGCTTTATAAGAAGAGGAAGAGAGACCTGAGCTGGCATGCTCTTGCATTTTGCCACGTGATGCCCTCCATCGTGTTACGACAGAGTAAGAATGCCCTCACCAGTTGTGGAACTGGACCTTGAACTTCCAAGCCTTCAGAATTGAGAACTGTAAGAAATACATATATTCTTTCTAAATTATGCAGTCTGTGGTATTCTGTCACAACAACAGAAAACATACCAAGACAATCTCATAATCTGAGATAGACCTATAAAAGTCTGGGACCAAGACTTTGTTATTCTGGGACCAAGGCTACTATAACCAGGAAACTGCTGGAGTGATCTTTGAATCTGATAAACAATTTTATTATAATGGTTATCTCCCCTTTCCTTGAAATATTTTATATTCCCTATTCTACTTTTAATTTTATTCTTAGAATGTCAGTAATATACCATATATTTCACTGTCTTCCCCCTCCCAAATGTAAGCTCCATCAGAATTAGAATTTTAATCTTTTTTGCTCATTACTATGAAAAACACTTAACACTGTGCTTGACACATGATAGACAGCAAATAAATATTTTTTGAGTAACAAATAAATGAATCTCAATGCATTGATATTTTCTCTTAGTGACTTAATGTGAGGTTTCTTGCATGTTCATAACTTTCAGAATTTGGACTACTCCATTTTCCTTGAGTTTTACTATAGCTGTGGGGCCAATGGTGACATTCCCTTCATTATTTCTAATTGTGTTTATTTGGATCTCTATTTTCTTATTAATCTAGATAACAGCCTATCTTATTTTTTTGAAAAAATGAATTCCTGGATTTGTTGATCTTTTGAATGGTTTTTTGTGTCTCAATTTCCTTCAGTTCAGCTCTGATTTTGGTTATATTTTGTCTTCTGCTAGCTTTGGGATTTATTTTTTTCTTGCTCCTCCAATTCTTTTAGTTGTGATGTTAAGTTGTTAATTCAAGATCTTTCTAACTTTTTGATGTGATGTTTAGTGCTATGAATTTCCCTCTTAACACTGCCTTAGCTATGTCCCAGAGATTCTGGTATGTTGTATCTTTGCTTTAATTAGTTTCAAAGAACTTCCTGATTTCTGCCTTAATTTCATTATTTGCCCAAAATTCATTCAGGAGCATGTTGTTTAATTTCCTTGTAATGTTATGGATTTGAGTGATTTTCATTGTGTTCACTTCTATTTTTATTGCACTGTGGTCTGAGAGTATTTGGAATTACTTCGGTTCTTATACATTTGTGGAGGATTGTTTTATGTCCAGTATTCATTTTGACCTTGGAAAATCCGATGATTGTGTATCTTGAGCATGATCTTCCATTGTAGAATCTTGTTGACGGTCTCTGAATTTCCTGAATTTGACTGTTGGCCTCTCTAGCAAGGTTGTGGAAGTTTTTATGGATGATATTCTAAGATTCTGTTTTCCAAGTTCTTTGCTTTTTCCCTCTCCCTATCAGGGATGCCAGTGATTCACAGATTTGGCCTCTTTACATAATTTCACACTTCTTAGAGGTTTTGTTCATTCCTTTTTATTCTTTTTCCTTTATTTTTATGTGACTTTTTTTTAGAGAGCCAGTCTTTAAGTTCTTAGATTCTTTCCTCAGCTTTGTTTATTCTGCTGTTAATACTTGTGATTGCATTGTGACATTCTTGTATTGTGTCATTCAGCTCTGTCTGATCCATTAGGTTCTTTTTTGTTCCCACTATGTTGTCCTTCAGCCCCTGTATCATTTTATTGCAATTCTTACTTTCCTTTGACTGGATTTTGTTTCAGAAGATCGTCTCCTGAACCTTGATGATCTTCGTTTCTATCCATATTCTGAATTCTCTTTCTGTCATTCCAGCCAGCTCAGCCTGGTTAAGAACTCTTGTTGCAGAACTGGTACAGTCATTTAGAGGACATATGACACTCTAGTCACTCAAGTTACTGGAGGTCTTGCATTGGTTCTTTTTCATCTCTCTGTATGGGTGGTCCTTTAATTGCAGTGTAGATTAAGTATAGTCAATAGACTTCTTTTTTGGATTTTTCACAGGCCAAGCCTTTGTGCAGGATCTTTATTTGAAGCTGACTTCTTGTCTTTGGTTTCAGAGGGGATTATATTAGTGAGGTATTTTTGGTGTTGAAGCTTTGGGGTGTGATCTAGTAGGTGGCACTTAGGCATATTGGTCAGTTGGTAGACTCTTGCTCAGTTGTGTGGCTCCCCTGTGTTTCCTCACAGTTGGCAGCTATGTTCCCTCTAAATGCTCTGAGAGTGTGGATTCCTCCCCCTTTTGAGTGCTGGCTATAGATCAGGGCTTGGCACTCCTGGGCTGCCCATTGCAGCTCTGGGGCGATCTCAGTGTTTATGTTCCTTTCTCAATTTGGAGAAAACAGAAGAAGAAACCTTGGTAGTGGTTGTGGCCAAGGGTCTTTTGCTTGTCTTCTGGGTACTCCACCCCAGAGATATGCAGGTCAGCAATTGCTCAGTGCAGTCAGCACAGGATGGAGGAACTGTGCTGTGGGCAAAGCTGGGGGTTCCCTGTCTGGTGAACAGTGGAGGGTGGGTGGGACCTGTGAGGGACAGACTAGCTTCCTCTCCTTAGGTTGACTGCACCTTGTTGGAGGTATGGATAAGGCACTTAGGGTCTTTACTCCTTCATTAGTCTGAGGGTAGCAGGGGAATTTCTGAGGTAGTGGCAGAGAGGCTTTCAGTTGCCCCTGGGGGCTCTGTCTAGGGAGGGAGTTGCAGAGCTTCTACTGGCTTGATAGCCCTACCAGGGGTCAGTGGGGGCTGGGCTGGAGATCCAGTCCTGGAAAGCCTGCCTGCTGAGGAGATATGGGAAAGTGCACCCACCTAACAGTCTGGCTACTTTTCTATAGGGCTGCTGCAATATGCTGAGGGCCTACTGCAGTCCCTAGTCACCTCAAATGTTCCAGTATCTGGATGTATCAGTAGTGAAGGCTGAAAAACACAAAAGAGAGTGGCCTGCCCCTCCCTCTGGAAACTCCTTCTGAGGGAGGCACAGACTTGTTGCTGGCCTGAATGTGCCTGTAGGAGGTGGTTGAGACCCTAATTGGGAGGTCTTGCCCCATGAGGAGGAAAGAGATTCAAAAAGCAGTCGGGCCACATTTTCGTAGAGCAGCTGTGCTGTGCTGAGGGTCTGCTTCAGGCCCCTGTTGCTTCAGATACTCCAAAGCCTGTTGGAGGCCACACAAATGTTTCTTATGATTAGGCATAATTGAAACCTGTCAGTAACAATATGAACTTGTGTTCAATTAAGCAGCTAACCAATAGTCACCTCCTCCTCCTTGTTCTTGTTATCCAATAAATACGAAGGGCTGTAGAAGCCAAAGGACCGCCTTTGCTCACTAGAAGTAGGGAACTCTCTTCTTCTCCCCGTGTTCCCTTTCCTTTAAAACAGTTTCTTTTTGAAACTCACTCAAAACTGCTCAACTACATGGAAACTGAACAACCTGCTCCTGAATGACTACTGGGTAAATAATGAAATGAAGGCAGAAATAAAGATGTTCTTTGAAACCAATGAGAACAAAGACACAACATACCAGAATCTTGGGACACATTTGAAGCAGAGTGTAGAGGGAAATTTATAGCACTAAATGCCCACAAGAGAAAGCAGGAAAGATCTAAAATTGACACACTAACATCACAATTAAAAGAACTAGAGAAGCAAGAGCAAACACATTCAAAAGCTGGCAGAAGCCAAGAAATAACTAAGATCAGAGCAGAACTAAAGGAAATAGAGACATAAAAACTCTTCAAAAAATCAACAAATCCAGGAGCTGGTTTTTTGAAAGGATCAACAAAATTGATAGACCACTAGCAAGAACAATAAGGAAGAAAAGAGAGAACAATCAAATAGATGCAATAAAAAATGATAAAGGGGATATCACCACCAATCCCACAGAAATACAAACTACCATCAGAGAATACTATAAACACCTCTACACAAATAAACTAGAAAATCTAGAAGAAATGGATAAATTCCTCAACACAGATGCTCTCCCAAGACTAAACCAGGAAGAAGTTGAATATCTGAATAGACCAATAACAGGCTCTGAAATTGAGGCAATAATCAATAGCTTACCAACCAAAAAAAGTCCAGGACCAGACGGATTTACAGCCGAATTCTACCAGAGGTACAAGGAGGAACTGGTACCATTCCTTCTGAAACTACTCCAATCAATAGAAAAAGAGGGAATCTTCCCTACCTCATTTTATGAGGCCAGCATCATCCTGATACCAAAGCCTGGCAGAGACACAAAAAGAAAGAGAATTTTAGACCAGTATCCCTGATGAACATCAATGCAAAAGTCCTCAATAAAATACTGGCAAACGGAATCCAGCAGCACATCAAAGAGCTTATCCACCATGATCAAGTGGGCTTCATCCCTGGGATGCAAGGCTGGTTCAACATATGCAAATCAGTAAATGCAATCCAGCATATTTACAGAACCAATGACAAAAACCACGATTATCTCAATAGATGGAGAAAAGGCCTTTGACAAAATTCGACAGCACTTCATGCTAAAATCTCTCAATAAATTAAGTATTGATGGGACATATCTCAAAATAATAAGCGCTATCTATGACAAACCCACAGCCAATATCATACAGAATGGGCAAAACCTGGAAGCATTCCCTTTGAAAACTGGCACAAGAGAGGGATGCCCTCTCTCACCACTCCTATTCAACATAGTTTTGGAAGTTCTGGCCAGGGCAATCAGGCAGGAAAAAGAAATAAAGGGCATTCAATTAGGAAAAGAGGAAGTCAAATTGTCCCTGTTTGCAGATGACATGATTGTATATCTAGAAAATCCCATTGTCTCAGCCCCATATCTCCTTAAGCTGATAAGCAACTTCAGCAAAGTCTCAGGATACAAATCGATGTGCAAAAATCACAAGCATTCTTATACACCAATCACAGACAAACAGAGAGCCAAATCATGAGTGAACTCCTATTCACAATTGCTTCAAAGAGAATAAAATACCTAGGAATCCAACTTACAAGGGATGTGAAGGACCTCTTCAAGGAGAACTACAAACCACTGCTCAATGAATTAAAAGAGGATACAAACAAATGGAAGAACATTCCATGCTCATGGGTAGGAAGACTCAATATCGTGAAAATGGCCATACTGCCCAAGGTAATTTATAGATTCAATGCCATCCCCATCAAGCTATCAATGACTTTCTTCACAGAATTGGAAAAAACTATTTGAAAGTTCATATGGAACCAAAAAAGAGCCCACATCACCAAGTCAATCCTGAGCCAAAAGAACAAAGCTGGAGGCATCACGCTACCTGACTTCAAACTATACTACAAGGCTACAGTAACCAAAACAGCATGGTACTGGTACCAAAACAAAGATATAGACCAATGGAACAGAACAGAGCCCTCAGAAATAATACCACACATCTACAACTATCTGATCTTTGACAAACCTGACAAAAACAAGAAATGGGGAAATGATGCCCTATTTACCAAATGGTGCTGGGAAAACTGGCTAGCCATATGTAGAAAGCTGAAACTGGATCCCTTCCTTACACCTTATACAAAAATTAATTCAAGATGGATTAAAGACTTACATGTTAGACCTAAAACCATAAAAACCCTAGAAGAAAACCTAGGCAATACCATTCAGCACATAGGCATGGGCAAGGACTTCATGTCTAAAACACCAAAAGCAATGGCAACAAAAGACAAAATTGACAAATGGGATCTAATTAAACTAAAGAGCTTCTGCACAGCAAAAGAAACTACCATCAGAGTGAACAGGCAACCTGTAGAATGGGAGAAAATTTTTGCAATCTACTCATCTGACAAAGGGCTAATATCCAGAATCTACAATGAACTCAAACAAATTTACAAGATAAAAACAAACAACCCCATCAACAAGTGGGCAAAGGACATGAACAGACACTTCTCAAAAGAAGACATTTATGCAGCCAACAGACACATGAAAAAATGCTCATCACTGGCCATCAGAGAAATGCAAATCAAAACCACAATGAGATACCATCTCACACCAGTTAAAATGGCCATCATTAAAATGTCAGGAAACAACAGGTGCTGGAGAGGATGTGGAGAAACAGGAACACTTTTACACTGTTGGTGGGACTGTAAACTAGTTCAACCATTGTGGAAGACATTGTGGCGATTCCTCAGGGATCTAGAACTAGAAATACCATTTGACCCAGCCATCCTGTTACTGGGTATATACGCAAAGGAATGTAAATCATGTTGCTATAAAGACACATGCACACGTATGTTTATTGTGGCACTATTCACAATAGCAAAGAACTGGAAGCAACCCAAATGTCCAACAGTGATAGACTAGATTAAGAAAATGTGGCATATGTACACCATGGAATAATATGCAGCCATAAAAATGATGAGTTCATGTCCTTTGTAGGGACATGGATGAAGCTGGAAACTATCATTCTCAGCAAAGTATTGCAAGGACAAAAAACCAAACATCGCATGTTCTCACTCATAGGTGGGAATTGAACAATGAGAACTCATGGACACAGGAAGGGGAACATCACAAACCGGGGACTGTTGTGGGGTGGGAGGAGAGGGAGGGATAGCATTAGGAGATATACCTAATGCTAAATGACGAGTTAAATGCTCGTTAAATTCGTTAATTAATTAATTAAATTAGTTAAATGCTAAATGAGTTGGGTGCAGCACACCAACCTGGCACATGTATACATATGTAACAAACCTGCACGTTGTATATGTGTGCCTAGAACTTAAAGTATAATAAGAATAAAAAAAACACACTTTCTTTTTTCCTTGGTTTTCATTTCTATGTTAGTCCCTTGGTTCATTCATAATGACGGTCTCAAATGGTAACAGTAGTATCTGTTGTAATGGCGGTCTCAAGTAGTAACAGTAATAACTGCTGAATGAAGGTCTCAAGTAGTAGTTGTGGCAGTCGGCCACAAAAGCCCAAAGGCTGGAATGGCTAAGTCGCCCAAACAGCAAAGATGGTGGCTCACCCCTCCTTCTAGGAGCTTCATCTCAGGGAGGTTTAAACTTCTGTCTGTTGGAGAACACTGGTGGGGGTAACTGGAGACCTCCATGAGGAGGTCTCACCCAGTGAGGAGGAATGGGATTGGAGACACACTTTAAAAAGCAGTCAGGCCACAGTTTTGTAGAGCAACTGTGTTATACTGGGGGACTGTTTCCATTCCCAGTTGGCTTGGCCTCTCTGAAGCCCAAAGGCTGGAACAGCTAAATTGTCCAAACACCAAAGATGGCAGCCCACCCCTTCTGCTGGGAGCTCTGTCCCAGGGAGGTTTGGAATCTCTGTCAACCAGAAAACATTGGCGGGGGTGGCTGGAGACCCTGGTTGGGAGTTTCCACCCAGGGAGGAGGAACAGGATGGGGGATCTACTCAAAAAAAGCAGTCTGGCCACATTTTCATAGAGCATCTGTGCTGTGCTAG
Source organism: Hylobates moloch (assembly GCF_009828535.3). Taxonomy (NCBI): domain Eukaryota; kingdom Metazoa; phylum Chordata; class Mammalia; order Primates; family Hylobatidae; genus Hylobates; species Hylobates moloch. The sequence goes on along the minus strand of NW_026652277.1, from coordinate 26,252,644 downwards.
AAGCTGCTTCTGCCCTCAGTCAGCTTGGGGTCTCCAAATCCTGAAGGCTGGAATGGCTAAGTTGACCAAACAGCAAAGATGGCAGCCCACCCCTTCCACTGGGAGCTCTGTCTCAGGGAGGTAAAATGCTGCTACTGGTGGCTGGCTGAAATTCCAAGCTAGCAGGTCTTATCCTGTGATGTGCCATGATAGTGGGGACTGCATACTGTTGCTGCAGCCCCGGAGATTCAGTCACTTTTCTAGTGGTATGTACTGGGGTCTAAACTTCCTCTTTGCCGGCGTTGCAGCTACTTTTGCTGGGAAGCTCAGAAAGCCTGGGCATCTAAGGACCCTGGGTCTCTGCGTGTGCCTGAGTGGCTGCTCTGCTGAGACTCCATGTAGCTCTGTATATCAGACTAAAGGCCCTGGTGGAGTGGGTTCATGAGGGGATCTCCTGACCTGAAGATTGCAAAGATCTGTGGGAGAAGCCTGCCTTCCTGGGTTCACACATTCACTCACCACTTCCCTGGGCAGGGGAGGTTCCCCTGGCTCTGTGTCACTCCTGGGTGGGCTGATGTTCTGCCTCGCTTTTCTCCATTCTTCGTGGGTCAAGTTATTTTCTTGATTAGTCCCAATGCACGTACCTGGATGTTTCAATTGAAGGTGCTGTATTTACTCACCCCTTCCATTCCTTTCCATGGAGCCACACACATGAGCTGCTTCTAGTTGGCAATCTCAGCCACTCCCTCTTTCTTAGTTTTATATCAATCTAATCTATTGAGCACATGATATTTAATATATTATCTCATTTTATCTGCACAGTGATCCTATGAGAAAGGCAGATTTTAATGAGTTGATTGATTAATTGAATCATTGATTAACTCAAGGCTCCCAGAGCTGAACTCACTTGTCCAAGGTCACCCACTAGCAAATGTGGGCTATTGTGGGTTGGAATCCATATCAGTCTGATTCTGAACATCATATTATTTTCCTTTACATGGCAATCGGATTTTTAGGAGAAGATGGTTTCCATGTGAGGTGCCCGCAGAACTCCAGAGAAGTCCAGCAGGCAGCTGGAAATGTAGACCTGGGTACTGAGGAAGAGATACAGATTTGGAAGTCATCTGTGGAAAGGCTAAAGTAAAACTGTGAGAATAGGTGAGGTCATCAATAGAATGCCTGCAAAAGTGACTGAGATGAAAGCTGACAACAGGACTTTGGGGAATGTTTCCATGTAAAGGCCAGCTGGAACACTCAGAATTCCTTGGAGAACTGCTAGTGATTTAATCCATGAATTATTGAATCACTGAATCCATCATAACAAAAATTGTAAAGGATTAAATTTTTTTTATCCCAGTCAAAACTTACTGGGGATTAAAAAATTATTTGAGATGTACTTATAGTAAATAAATCTTTACAATTATAGAATCACACAAAGCACATTTAGTTACAAATCACATCACAACCACTGGCATGATAGGATGTTGCAACTGAAAATTGCCATACTAGTGACAAATTTATTTACTTAATTTATTATTTCATTAATTAGTTCATGATTCTTTAATTTATCGAGCATTTATTGACTTCACACTCTTTAAGATAAGACATCTACGTATTGATGAAAAGCAATATTTCAAAAGCACTATTAATTAACAACATACAAACTCTTCCATAGTTTGAAAATGTATAGTTCCCTGAGACGTACCTAACCAGATGTTTGCCTGGCCACAACTCCTAGGAAGGAGGATATGTGATATAAATGTAAGGAAGTTAAACTGTATATTATGGGCGGATTATGGACTCTATATTATGTGTCCCCTCCCAGATTCATATACTGAAGTGTCAACCCTCAGCAAATTGGTATGTAATTAACTTTGGAGATAAGGTCTTTAAGAAGCTGATAAAATTAAAATGAGGTCATTAGGATGGAGACCTAATCCAATATGACTGCTGTCTTTATAAGAGAGAGAACTACTGTAGTTCCACCTTATCTGAAGTTTCACTTTGTGAGGTTTCAGTTACCCATGGTTAATGGCGGTCTGAAAATATTAAATGAAAACTTCCAGAAATAAACATTCCATAACGTTCAAATTACTTGCTGTTCCGAGTAGCATGATGAAATCTTCCTCTGTTCTGCCCCATCTTGCTGGGGATGTAAATCATCCCTCTGTTCAGTGTATCCATGCTATAGACACTACTCACCCATTAGTCACGTAGTGACTGTTGTGGTTAACACATCAGCTGTGACATGGTTTGGCTGTGTCCCACCGAAATCCCATCTTGAATTCCCACATGTTTTGAGAGGGACCCAGTGGGAGGTAATTGAATCATGGGGACAAGCCTTTTCCATGCTGTTCTCATGATAGTGAATAAGTCTCATGAGATCTGATAGTTTTATAAGGGGAGTGGGGATTCCCTGCACAAGCTCTCTCTTTGCCTGCTGCCATCTATGTAGGATGTCACTTGCTCCTCCTCACCTTCCGCCATGATTTTGAGGCTTTCCCAGCCACGTGGAACTGTAAGTCCACTAAACCTCTTTTGTAAATTGCCCAGTCTTTGGTATGTCTCTATCAGCAGTGTGAAAATGGACTAACATGACCTGTCTCAATGTGGCAGTGCTTGTGTTCAAATAACCCTATTTTAATAATGTCCCCAAAGCCCAAGAGTTCTGTGCCTAATTTATAAATTAAATTTTATCATAGGTATGTATGCATAGCAAAAAACCAGTATGTATAGGTTTGCTACCATTCATGGCTTCAGGCATCCACTGGGGGTCTTAGACCATATCCCCTATAGATAAGGATAAGGAGGGACTATCATAACAGGGTCCTGTGCACACAAGGGCAACCGTGTGAAGAGGCAGCAGAAGAGCAGCTATTTACAAGCCAAGGAGAGAGGCCTCAATGAAACCAATCTTGTCGGCACCTTAATGTTGGACTTCCTGCCTCTAGGACTGTGAGAAAATAAATTTCTATTGTTTAGGCCATCCAGCATGTGATATTTTATTATGAGAACCATAGAAAATGATTACACTGTGAAACTAGAAATTTACCTTCAAAGGGGGTTGAGGGGAATTAGGGAGATTTCTAGATTGAGAAGTGTGAAACAGATATTGTTTAGATTTTGACAAAATAGACCAGCCTCTTGAAAAGTTTAAGCTGAAGTGCAGGCTTTGTGGTTTACTGGGTGGGAGAGATGGACAGGCACCATGGTCTCTTATCAATTTCATTGTCTTTGATTATTTAAACAGAGGAAAGATACCTTATTAATATTTAGTTGTGAAACACCTTACCTTTGTGCAGAGACCCACAAAATAAGGGACATTTAGAAAGACCTTGACTATTCTCTTCTGATTTCATGACCACGTCTATAGTGATACGCAAGGCTATGCAGAAATAGTGAACATATGAAATGCAAACTGGCTACTTTTAGTGTTTCACAAGAACTTGTAAAGATGCCTGAAAAGCACACAAAAATGCTCCTTTTAGTGTTTTTATGGGGATAGCTTAAGGTTGTTTTCAAAGTTTTGAGATCCAAATGCAAAGGACTTCACTGTTTTACAAGTGGTTTAATCCCATGGGTAGTGTGGTTGTAATCCAGATGAGCCTCTTGAGGGGCAGAAAGAAGCTGTGCCAATTTTTTTGTGTGTGTTGAAAGGACCATAAAGGAGAAACAGATCATAGTTTGTGGGTTGATAAATAGTTCAGCACACACAGCCAGAAGAATGAACCTTATGCACATTGCACAGCTAACCGTATTTTTTTTTTTTTTGAAGGCAGAAATGAGGGAGAGGAGTTGTGGTTTTTGTTATTTCTCTGTTACAACCTCTCGCTCAGTGACGTGGCAAGGATAAAAAGGATATGTCGGAATTTAAAATGTGGCATTGAAAGAAAAAATTCAGAATATGATAATGATGTAGGTATATGGAGCTTAATTTACTTTTTTCAATTTTCTTTTTAAAGTGAAAAAATTAAAAGTGGGTTTAGAAATTATTGGAAGCAGAACTATGGTGGTCCTGTTTAGATGGCATGTGAAAAGAAAACTGAAGTAGAAACAAAAGCTGAAAAGAAAGTTTACTTTGTTTGGGCTGAGTTTTCACTTGACAGATAACTTAGGGAAGAATCTATTTGCAGAAGGGCTCACTCCAAGAGTGAGTGCAGGACAGAGGGATTTTTAGATACTAAAAGTGTACCAGATGCATGCAAAAGCCTCAGTTATGAAATCTCTGGGGAGTTTATCACACACAGACTGTTTCTCTCCCCTCCTCTCCATTTTTTCTTTTGTTGCGTGAGGAATTCATTAATGATAAAGGTACACAGACTCACCTATAGACGTGATCTTTGTGACTCTGGGGAAAGATCAGTGCTAATATTTTCCTCCCTCTTATCTTTAAGAATTGTCTGTTCTAAATTGGGCTAAATAATTTTTTTGTAAACTTTCTCACATAAGTGAAAACACTATTTCTTTAAACATCAAAGCCCATTTGAATTAGGTCACTTCATAATTTATATTATCAAAAAGATTGTAATTTTTTCCAGATTTTAAGAATTTGCAGATTATTTCAAATTTTATGGGCAAAATTCTGCCCTCAATTATGCACATGCAACTAATTGCACACACATAACTGAGGGTAGAGTTTGGCTTTTGGAGCTGAAAGTTTCTAAAGTTCTGCATATTTTTCTTGGGAAAAAACAGACTTTTATCTAAAAATGTAAACAAAATCTTCAAAATTATTGACATCTTTTTTTGAAAGTTGTTTTCAAGTACTGATTAATAAGTCTACCACACCCTGGTGTAATCACTATTATCTTTTTTGCAATGAGAAAATAGTCATGCAAATGACTATTATTTTCTTGAAGCCACACAAGCAAGAGAGTGATAGAATTAAGGTTAGCTTTTAGCATTTTATGTCTATGTGATAATAGCTGGAACTATACATAACCATGTGATAACTTAGTTATATTCTTGATTGTTATCTCTTTTATTATTCAAAATAATGGCTTTATTTTATATTTTTTCCTGATTATAAAGATAATACTGGAAATAATTTAAACAGTATGGAAAAGTGCAGGGAATAAGGTAACCACTAGAATTCCGGCCACTAAGAGGGGTCATTTATATTTTGTTGAATATTCTTCTAGGAGTGTTATCTGACTTTTTCTCTAATCTTATATTGATACAATACTTTACATGTTACTGTAGCAAACTTTTTCACCAAGGAAGTATTGGAAATGTTTTCAGGTGGAGATATACAGATACCTTTCTTTTAAGGCCACATAATATTCCATTGCATCAGCAAGTCTGTTATTTTCACGAGAACAAATGTGCTTCATTTCCGTAAAGTCAGTCATTATGAACACATTTGTTTTTTATAATTAATAACTGGAACTTGCTTCTCTTTTAGCTTTGCCAAAGATCTCAGATTTCTACATACTTTGCTCTTGTTTGAAACTATAATTTTGAGTTGCACATTCATAGAATTATACACAGACATGAACATCAAAAATGTCATGCCAATGGAAAATGTGAATAACAGAGGGAAGTAAAATCCTCAGAAAATCTCTAAATGTATTTTGTAAATAGCATCTTATCATTATCCAACTTTAGTGTGATGATCTGCTTAAAATGTCCAAATTGATAGGGATTTTTCATTTTATTCTTTTCCTTAGCAATTCCTGGGAGATCAGAGTAAGCAGTGGAATGGAAAATCTTGGATAATCTTGACTTTGGGTAATCAATTGCTAAACACTCAACATAGAGTGGAGTGTTTATACTTATATGAGTAGCGCTTGAAAAATTGGCAGAAACTCCACACAGGCTCTGTATATTTCCATTTTACCCTTTTGCTGCCCTCCCCAATTCCTCAACTCCTGAAACTCTTGCACTCTATTGCCCTCATGAACATTCAGATCGATTAACAGCCTCATATTCTTCACCCTTTAGATTCTATTCCCTCTAGCCTAGTCAAGGCCATTTCTCTAGCAGTATTCCCTTCTCCTTCTTTTATCACCAGATTTTCCCACTCTACTGAATTATTCTTATGGACATATAAATATGCAATTTTTTTCTTTTATCTTAAAAATATTTATCTTGACCTGTTTTCCACTTCACCTGTCACCCCATTTCTTGTCTCCTTTTTGGAGCAAAGGAATTATCTGTATTCCTCATCTCTAATTCTTCTCCCTTTCTCTTAATCTGATCCAATCAAGCTTTTCTCCCAGTTGAGTAAAAAAAAAAAAACATGCCCTTCTTAAGGTCACCAATAACCTCCATGATCTGATGGTCAGTTCTCAAACCTCCTCTTACTTGGCTGGTCAGCATCATTTGACACATTTGATCACTTCCTCTTTCTTAATAAACTTTCTTCACTTGGTTTCCAAGGTATCATATTCTTTTTGTTTTCTTTCCATCTTCCTGGTTGCTACTTCTCAGTCTTCTTGGCTGGATCCTCTTCTTGACTTCTTAATTTTGAAATATTATGTTCTTTCCGTTTTCCTCTTTATACTCACAGTGTTAAATATTATCCATATGTTAATTATTTCCATATTCATACCTCTAGGACCATCTTTTGTCCAGATCTGATATTCCTGTATCCAGCAATATCTCTTAGACTCAACATGCCTCACATTCAACTCCTGATATTCCTCACCTCTCTGCAAACCTTCACTAATCTCAGTTCAGGCAACTCCATTATTACAGTTGCTCATGACAACTTGAAGATCATCTTTAGTGACTTTTGTTCTTTCACACCCCACAGTCGATCTTTCAGGAAATCCTGTTAGCCCTAATTTTAAAATATACTCAGAATTTGCCCATTTCTTACCTCCTCTGCTGAGTTACTAGAACCCCTGATCAGGTCTCATTCTATTCTTGTCCTCTTAGAGTCTATTGTCAACAAATTAGCCAGAGTGAGTCTCTTAAAACCTAAATTGTATCATGGAGCTCTTCTGCTTAAAATCCTGAAATAGCTCCCATTTTACTCAAGGGAAAAGCTGAAGTCCGTACAATGGCTACAAGGCCAGGACCTCCCCTTTCCACTTTGGCTTCTTGGCCTGCTGCTCTCTCTCATTCAGTCTCCTGCAGCCACACTGAGCTCCTTGTGTTTCTCAAATATTCCAGGAACGCTCTCATTTTGGTTTCTTTGCTTTAGATATTCTATTACCTGGAATATTCTTCTCCCACATATCTGCTTAGATAACCCTTTCATTACCCTAAGTCATACTTTCTGAAGTGTGAAGCGAAGCTTACCCTGTCAGCTTTTTTTAAAATACTACAGCCAATATCTCCCTTATTCTGGTCTGCTCTGTGTGTGCATTTCATAGCATCATGTTATATTTACCTACAATTTGCTTATTAATTTATCTGCCCCCACTACAATATAATCCTTGAATATATCCTTGAGGACAGAGATCTTTATTAGTTGTGAGTGGTGGAATTGTAGGTAACTATCCTCAAATTACAATTACAAATGTAACAACTAATGAAAAGACAAGCCATGAAAACACCAGTGAGGATAGAATATGTCATGAACAATAGATGGTGATTAATCCAATTCTACACATATGAGATCCAAAAAAGTAAAGAAAAATTTTAGAAAAAGAAGAACCAGAGTGAAGAGGAAGAACACTGAGATAAGAGGAAACCTTGTAAACTAATGTTCTTAGTTTATGAATATTCCTGCTCCTTAGAAGGTGTTGAGAAAGGAGTGAAGAAGAGGCTACAAATGATGCTATGTTCAAATCTCAATGTAAGATTTGTTAAGGATCATGCTAATGTAGAGATAAAGAGAATATATATATAATATATATATTACATATATTATATATAATATATATATTACATATATTATATATAATATATGTAGTTACATATAATATTATATGTAATTATATATAATATATGTAATATATATATTATATATGTTATATATAATATATATATATTTTTTGAGACAGGGTCTTGCTCTCAACCCAGGCTGGAATGCAGTGGCACAATCTCGTCTCACTGCAACCTTCGCCTCCCAGGTTCAAGCTATTCTTCTGCCTCAGCCTCCCAAGTAGCTGGGACCTACAGGCATGCACCACTGCACCAGGCTAATTTTTGTATTTTTAGTAGAGACGTGGTTTCATAATGTTGGCCAGTCTGGTCTCAAACTCCTGACCTCAGCTGATCCACCTGCCTCAGCCTCCCAAAGTGCTGGGATTACAGGCTTGAGCCACTGCGCCTGGCCAAAAAGAAAATTTTTGGCTTTAAAATATAAAATGTATACATCATTGCCCCATCCCATTAGCTCTTCTGAAAAATCAGCTGTATTGATTAGCAATTAAAAATGTCAAGGTATATTTAAAAAATATTAAGGACTACTTTAGGGCTTTGAAATAATGAATTGCTCAAGTCCTCATTAAGAAATAGAGCATATATGAAGCTATCAGAGTTGGTTAGTCAAGAAAAAGAAATGCTTTTGAGTATCTTATTAAGTGAGGTAAATTGGTGTACTTTGTTTCAATTCATTAACCAAATGTTGAAAAGTAAGGCAAACCACTTTTGGAAGGAATAAAAATTTCCATGAGGACCAGTGGGATATCAGGCTCACAAAAATTTATTTTGTTGTAAAGGCTGTAGCTACTTATGTCCACTGATTTTTTATGGAAATTATTTGCAGTAAAAGAAAATAATTTGGGGGGCTTATTTTTTAATGTTATTTAAGATCAGCATTTGATGAAGCAGTTAATGATTGAAAGTAAGAGATTGTAAAGCATATTAGTTTAAATGTTGACCATCAAACAACAGAAAATACTTAGACTTGAAAAAAAAGGAAAGTAATTTTTTTCTTTTTCTTGAGATTTAAAATGTAAGGCGGTTTTAAGTACCATTTGTTGAGGTTTTATGGGACCCCCCCAAAAATGCCTTCTTTTCCTTTATAAAGATAGACAATGAATCAGTTAGATGGAGATTAAAATGCCAGCTTTATAACTAATCAAAATCTGCTATGAAGCGTGCAACTTAGATTTGCATCTACAATTGCCTTCCTAACATTTCACCACTATTGATGCATGTGCATATTTGGTGTAAGCCACTGTATTACTGCAGACTCCCTCACAGGTCAGGATATTTACCACGTGGCATGGGGCAGACCTGAAGGCTAAGGTCCCTTGGTTAGATGGCTCCAGAAAGAGAGAGAAAGAGGAAAAGGCTGAGGTGAACTTGCTTGGTGACATTCACTAGTCAAATCAATTGATTCTTCTCTCATAGGGAGAGGTAAGTAGGGGTAGAAAGGAAGGCTGAGGGTTTCTTTCTAGCCAAAGTCTCCCCAGATGGAAACAGGAAGAACGGAGAATATTTCTCCCCAACCAAGCACATGATTTACTAATCACATGTGTGTGATCTATTATGTTAATAGCAATTATGCCATGTGTTTCAAAATGTGTGTATTAGTGGGAAGGGGGGACATAGGGATTATTACATTTCAAAATTTCCACTTCCATTTTTCAGAAAATTACACAGAGAGTTGCAAATCAGAAAAACTCATAAATTGTTGGCATACACACTGCTGTGAATTAATGTCCAGGAGTTGATGGCTCAGGCCTGGAGGAAGGAAGAAGAGGGAATGCAGCAGTGCCTTTATTAATGAGCAGAGGCCAAGATAGCGCTAAAATTCGCTTCTGTTGAAGGCGGCACTGCTGCCATCTGGCGGACTTCGAAGGAGAGACCCATAAGGGGAGAAGTCAATTCAATTCTGGCATCTTGCCGCTACTTTCTAGGTACGGTGTTGGGGCGTTTAAAGATAACAGGTCTCGTTCCTTGCCCATAGGAAGTCGGGAATTAAACAGGGGAAACAGACCTCACTCAGGAGAATATGGGAAGTTTGGCTCTAATGGGAGGGCCAAGAGATAGTGGAATCCACTGCCATGAGGAGTGTCAGGAAAAGATTTATAGAAGAGGCAACACTGGTTTGTGTTGGAAGCAAAGACAGGATTCGACAGGGAGAGAAGTAGGCACTGCTCCAAACAACTTAATTCTACTGGTTTGTTAAGGTAAAGAAAGTTCCTACGCTTTTTAGAATTAACCTATTTTTTATACTTCTCTTTTATGATCAGGCTCTCCCAAGTTTATAATTGTGCTAATGCATTGATCAGATGTTTTACTCATCCTAATCAGAAGAAAGGTCTCCCTAACAATAGAAGTTATGGGTATAGTACAACCAGCATGGCATGTCCCTCCCTCAATACCCCACTAGCATATCTCTTATGCTGTGCCCTGAAAAACATGATGAGTCTTAATTTCAGTGAATTTCCTTGGTCTGTGGTTTACCATAGCATAAGCTTTTGAGGTTGAGCTTTACAAACTCAGTTTTAATCAGATATTACTTTTCTCCTAAGCAAGTTCTAAATACCACAAATAAAGCTTTCACCAGTTTAGAAACCATCTATAACTCATAAGTGTAATTAGGTTTAAAATGATGCTGAGATTTCACACTATCCCTGTTCAACACTTATTATTTTATGTTCTATGCCTCTATTCCCTAAATAGTGGTCAGCTGAATATTTCCCTATTAGGAGCTGTGGTGTGTTAAGGACCCAGCAAGTTAAAAAGTAATAACTTTTGATTTGGCAACAGCACAATAAAATATGGCTAACTGAAACCATTGCCAGCATGAAGCTTGACATATGAAAAATGGTACTTTCAGGTTGCCTATAGTAATGTACAGAGGTGCTGTTCTGCCTGAATTTCACTTGAATTTCCTGTGGTCGTCAAAATGGGTTTCTTTCAATCTTTGTGTCAGTGGAGGTTGATTTGCGTGGGATTTGAGTGGTAAACCTGTCGAACACAACGAAGTTTGTTATTCCATTGGGCCTTATCATAAAAATCTGTTTCGAAAGCTGCCAAACTCAGAGAAATTGGCTGATTCTGGGGCTAGGGCTTATTCCATAGATTTGGATAATGCCTGCACATATGTTTAAAAAGCCTTTGTTTCAAATATGTTTGTGTTTAAAACTCCTTCAGCAAAGGATTTGTAACTAAATAAATACAATGGAAAATAAATTTAAACAAAGGTTTTAACTTTATCCACTTAGTGTTTGAAATACTGTATCCTCCACTCAAAGCTACATTTTCTTCCACCACAATCTTTCTTTTTTAAATCCAAATGTTCTTAACATTAAATTTAGAAGATGTGTAAAGATGATGATGTACAGGCCAAGGAAGATGAGAAAATCTATAAAACCCAGTTAGAAAGTCTAAGGAGGATGAGCCGAGTTGGAAGCAATGCCAGCAGCCAGATCAGCATGGAAACACTAGACAAAGAAGATATCGCTTTGAGATGTGATGACATCTTCCTGTATTGAGCCACAAAGAGGCAAAATAGTATTCTGGCCTTAGGTAGCTGACATTTTTCTGCAAAGGTCTGACTTATTCAGATGAGGATGAATGATAATGCCAAATAGCAGAGGCTAGGCCAATGAAAGGCAGGAAGCAGGTGTGTTACCTCAGGCCTAATGTGGCCAGGAATGGCTTATGAAGAGAATGGGATTTAATCTGGTCTTCCTCCCTTCAATTTTTACTTTTTAAGTTATGAAATGCTTCAAGTATGGGATTTGGAGGGTGCATAGTGCTTGAGTAGAATAGATATTACTTATCTTAGACTACTGTTTATTAAATACTACAGACATTGTGCTCAAGTGCTTTATATGCATGATCTTACTCCATTCCTACAATTTTTCTATGACTTAAATACCAGTTTTTCCTCCTAAATTGCAGATGATACAACATTAGAAAGGTTAAACAAAGTGCGCAAAGTCATATAGCTGCTGAATGGCAGAGCCTAGACTCAAAGCCAAATTTATCTGATTCCAAAACCCAAGCTCTTACTGATATGATTTGACCTGTGCCCCACTCAAGTCTCACCTCGAATTGTAATAATCCCCATGTGTCAAGGGCGGGGTCAGGTGTAGATAATTGAATCATGGAGGTGGTTTCCCTCATACTGTTTTCATGGTGGTTGAATACATCTCATGAGCTTTGATGGTTTTATAAATGGAGTTCCCCCACTCTTTTGCCTGCCACCATGTAAGATATCCTTTGCTCTTCCTTTGTCCCCTGCTATGATTGTGAGGCCTCCCGAGCCACGTGGAACTGTGAGTCCGTTAAACTTCTTTCCTTTATAAAGGTATTGGGTATGCCTTTATTAGCAGCATGAGAACAGACACACCATGCACTTATTGCCTGTTAATATGGTTTAGCTGTGCCCCCACCCAAAATTCCATTTTGAATTGTAATCCCCATAATCCCCCACGTCAACTGAGAGACCAGGTGGAAGTAATTGAATCATGGGGGTGGTTGCCCCTATGCTGTTCTTGTGATAGTGAGTGAGTTCTCACGAGATCTTATGGTTTTATAAGCGTTTGGTAGTTCCTCCCGTATTCATTCTCCCTCCTGCTGCCTTGTGAAGAACGTGCCTGGCTTCCCCGTCGCCTTCTGCCATGATTGTAAGTTTCCTGCGGCTTCCCCAGCCATATGGAACTGTGAGTCAATTAAACCTCTTTTCTTGTAAATTACCCAGTCTCGGGCAGCTCTTTATAGCAGTGTGAGAACAGATGAATACACAGGTATATAGCTAATAATCAATTACCTTCACTTTGTAATAAGACAATGAAGCCTGTAAGACAATTGTATAAGATTACTGTATAAGACAATGAAGGTCAGATAATTTCATTCCTAACATGAAGCATATGCTAGTTTGGAAAGGAATTCACCAAGTGGTAATTGTAAAAACTATTTAACAGACACAGAATAATGTTTATCATATAATGTTACATGTAAAAATCATATAATAGTGTACATTGGTGTCGACATATGGTATGCATGTAGAAAAAACCATGTACACATATAGACAAAACTCTGAAAGATGAATTTAAATTTAAAGGGAAAATAGTTCTCTTGGAATAGCAAGAGACATAATTAATTTTCAAACACATTTCTTCCTTTTCCTACACCTTGCTCTGTGGCCTTCCCCACTTCATTGGGCTGGTTTCTCTATTCCGAGTTTCACAAGGCCAAAATCAAAGTGCAAACAACTGCATTATTATTAGAAAGCTCTCCGGAAAGAACTTGCTGTGAAGCCTACTCAGGTTTTGGCAAAACTGAGTTTCCTGAGCTGGGGTAGAACTGAGACTTCTATTTCCTTGCTGGCTGTTAGCTGTGGGCTGCCATTGGCACCTAGAGGCTTCTCTCTGGTCATTGCTATGTAGGTCCTGACATCTCAGGGTCAACAAAAGTACAGGTGTTGAATTATGCTTGGAATCTCTCTGACTTTCCCTTATACTAATGTTCTCATTTACCTTCAGCTGGAGAAAATTTCTTTGCTTTAAGGACTCACATGATTACATTGGTCTCACTTGGAAAATCCAGGATTCTCTGTTTTCAGGTCTGTGACCTTAATTATATCCGCAAAGTTTTATGAAACTCAATACATTCAAATTTTCCAGGGATTAGGGGTGAACATTTGTGGGTGAACATATTACTTACCACCACTGGTGATTATGGAGTTCTGGCTAATGAATATAAAACTGAAGATGTGTGAGACTTGTGCTAAGTTCCCTTAAAGGAGAGGACTGATACCTTTTTTCTTTCGGTCCTCATTCGGCTGCCTAGAGTACTAGAGCAGCCACCCTTGAAACATGAAGCAAGGACCACATCCTAGAGATGGTAGATGGGAAAGCTGGAAGGAATTGAACTGAACTATTTTGTGCAGTCAACTAATTAGTCTTCGATTGCCTGTATCTCCGGGTTTCATTTACATGAGAGAAAATAAACCTCTTATTAAAGTTCCCGTTTATTTGAAATTTTTTGTTATATAGTTCACTCCATTACTGAAAAATATGTTCTCCAAACTTTGTAGGGTTTTTCTTATCTCATTATAATATTCTGTAGCATAGATTGACAAAATCAAATATGCTATTTGGTTTTCCAATTTATTATATTTAGCATGAATAGTAACTATTATCCAAGTTTTTAAAAGACATATTCACATAGTTATAAAAAATAAGTTCATTTTTCTTAGTAATATCTGATTCTTCTGTGTTCAAAAATGTCACTTTGTGCATTCCAGTTTAATTCCCCATTAGAGTAAAAAGAGGAACACTTGACTGTAGTCTGAAGCTGAAACAGAAAGGAAACGCCCATTTTGGGTTTAGAGAATACATACAAAATTTTTGAAAGAAATACTTAGACTTTAATAGAAGACACAGTATCATAAGTCCTATTCACTTAATTAGCTGTTTTTCATTATCTTAAAACATTTTCTTATAAAGTAAACATTAGACAAATATGAATTATCTTCAATTAAACAACGTACTATGCACTTACCTTGCTTATTTTAAAAACTCTGACAACTCTGAAATTTAAACATTCTCCAAAACGAATTATGTAGGACATTTATAATGAGATTTTCATAACCTTATACAGATATACATGTGTAAATGAGAGATAAGCATCAAGGACTATGTCATAATCCATTTTTTTTTCTGCTGCTATAACAATGCCACAGACTGGGTAATTTAGAATGAACAGAAATTTATTTGGCTCATGGCTCTTGGACTGGGAAGTCCAAGAGCATGGTGCTGGCATTTGGTAAGGGCCTTTATGCTGCATCATCCCATGGCAGGAGGAGAAAAGGCAAGTTGAGCATACAAGACAGAGGAGCCAGGCTCGGTGGCTCATGCCTGTAATCTCAGCACTTTGGGAGGCCGAGGAGGGCAGATCTCTTGAGGTCAAGGAGTTCAAGACCAGCCTGGCTAACATGGTAAAACCCCATCTCTACTAAAAATACAAAAATTAGCTGGGTGTGGTGGCCTATACCTGTGATCCCAGCTACTTGGGAGGCTGAGGCAGAGAGAATTACTTGAATCCGGAAGGTTGAGGTTGCAATGAGCTGAGATCCTGCCACTACACTCCAGCCTGCGTGACAGAGTGAGGCCCCGTATCAAAAGAAGAAGAAAAAGAAGGAAAAAAGATGAGGAAATTGGGCTGATCTCATTCTTTTATGAGAAACCCACTTTAGCAATAACTTACCATTACTGCAATAACAGCACTGATCCATTCATGAAGGTGCAGCCCTCATGACCTAATTACCTCTTGTAGGTCTAACTTCTTAACACTGTCACAATGCAATTACATTTCAACATGAATTTTGGAAGGACATTCAAGCCATAGCAGACCATTTCTTAAATTTGAATCTTATTTTAATTACCCCAATGACAGAATTAAAACAAATGCTGCACTATACATACTTTGTCATTTCATTTGAGTGCTATTTTAAAAATTAAATAGCCATAAGCGATATTTTAAAAATGTTTTCTGAGTCTCAAACTTCCTTGAGAATCTGATAAATGTTATGGTCTGTCTTTCCAAAAAGTGTCCACGTATTCTTACACAAACATTTTTTAGGTAACTGAAGTGTTCCTAGACCCTATGAAATCTAATCATAAGATCCAAGTTAAGAACCCTTGTCATAAAGGTATGTTTAAATTAAAAGTGTTTACACACAAATTTAAAAAAATATGAACTTCTTCTAATTAGGAGATTACTAAGCAATTAACATGATATGTTGATTTTTAGTAGTTCTGCTCTAATATTCTTCAGCTTTCTGAGCTACCAAAAAGGTTACATGTGTTAGAACCAAAAAACAAGATAGACATTTATGCACATATAACTTGTGTCTGCCTTCCCTTTTTTAGGATTCTCTCTGCTCCACCAACTTAAGAAAGAGGACATAATATTCCATAACAACACCTTTCTGTGATATGGAAATAGGCAGTAGACAAATTTATTTTCCCTTGGTTCAGAATAAGCCCAATGAACATAGGAGTTGTTTGTTGAATTGTAAATGTAAATTTCAAAATGTTGACATGATTTTTCTTTGTCTCTATTTCCCTTTAGACCATCTCCCCCAGGCAAAGTGCTTATAATTTTTGTTTATTTTTCGAAACGATTACAAGAGACTTTTAATATTGCCTTTAGCATTTCTTATTAGTAACTCTAGTTTTGTACATTTTGAATTCGTCTTTGATCATAGTGGGCCCTCTATATATTTTGTATATATATATATATATATACTTTTTTTTTTTTTTTTTTGGGGACATCTCTCTTTGTCATCTAGGCTGGAGCACAGTGGTGGGATATTGGCTCACTGCAAGCTCTGCCTCTCAGGTTCACGCCATTCTCCTGCCTCAGCCTCCTGTGTAGCTGGGACTACAGGTGCCTGTCACCATGCCCGGCTAATTTTTTGTATTTTATTTTTAGTAGAGACGGAGTTTCACCATGTTGGCCAGGATGGTCTTGATCTCTTGACCCCGTGATCCACCCGCCTCGGCCTCCCAAAGTGCTGGGATTACAGGCGTGAGCCACCGTACCCGGCCATATTGTTTTATATTGTATGTTTATCTAACATCTATCTATGGCATCTAAGATGACTATTTCAGCATAGAAGTTGTTTATGTCAAAATTTCTCAATCTTCTTTGTCTCAGGACCCTTTTATCCCATTAAAATTATTGAAGAGTGCAAAGAGATTTACTGTGCTCAAAATTAACACTAAGAAATTAAAAAAAAATTATTGTAAAACAAAATGTATTCCAATGTATCCACTTGTGTTTCCTCGTAGGCAAAAGGGAAACTCTAAGATTTCAAAATGATTTATGGATGAAGATTAATTACATATAATATTACAACTATAGCAGATATAAGTGAAGAAAACTAGTAAAGGCACAATACAAGTATTGAGAAAAACTGAATTTCTGGAAAAAAAAGTTATTCTCTATACCTGCCACTCCAGAATTTTCTTTGAAAAAGCACAAGCATTTGTTTCATTAGCTACCAAATATTTTTATTTTGAGAGACTGTTTCAATTCTATGTACTTTTGTATGCACATATACTTTATCCATGTGCATGTGTAGAGAAGTGAAAATAATATTAAACTATCATTGATGATGATGATGTGGATTTAGTGTGATTTATGACTTTCTTCTCTGAACTATTCTGCACTATATGACATACTACTGCTGCTGTTACTGCTAAATAATAAAAACAATATCTAACTTTTCTTGAACACTTGACAGGTGCTCAGCACTTGTCTAAATACCTCACAACTAACTCTATCAATCATCAAAATAATTGTTATTATCTCCATCTTATAGATGAGGAAACCAAGGAACAGAATGGTAAGGTATTATAATTTGCTGAGAATTGCACAGCTAGTTAGTGGTGGAACCAAGATAATCAGATACCTTATTAAATGAGTGTTTATAATATTTTACCAAAAATAATTAAATAATTTGACTATATAAAGGAATAGATGAATTTATGTAAAGATTTATGAGAGTCTTATAATACTTGAATGTATTGAATACATGGAACTAGAATTTCCATTGTAACTTCTATGTAACTGTAACTCTGCTTATATTATCTTTACCACTGGAGAGCAGGTTCCTAAAAAATACTGAACTAGTTAGACCAAAAATGAAATAGGATTTCTCACAAGTCATTCTATTAGGCTTTTCCTTTGTTTCTCAAAATGTAACTTACCAACTGCCTTCATCACCTACTGGTAAAAAGATGTGCTGAGGCATTGCAATGATCTTCATGACACATTTTCAGAAAATCAAGCAGTAATTGACTTCAGAGTTCAATCAAGTACATTTTCTTATAGTTGTGCTGGGTTAAAGAATACCAGGTTACTGACACCCCAGTAGTTTATCGCTTGAATGTTGCATCTTGAGATTTGGTACAAAATGAGGTTGAGAGATTTCATATTTTTCTAGGAGTCAAGAATTTCTGAAGCATGCCTCTAGGGCTAAAATTTCCAATTTCTGCTCACCATAAACTTCTTTTGAAGGTTTAGGATAAGTATACAATTACGTGTTACCAAGTATGCACCACTCTAATCTATCGCCCAGGGCCTATGTTTCTGTGGTGGGCAAGACTGAAAGATTAATATCTAGTTTTGATGCTCCAAGTCATTTGTCATTTTATGCCACAGATTGTGCTGTGACATCTCTGCACAGGCATTTCTGATGTTTGATGACCTCTCTCATCCATGTCTTAATAACAGTTTAGAGGTTTTGGAAAAAGGAATTTGGTGTCATATGACAAGCAAAATTTGAATACAAGATGGTGGTAACCATAGATATATTATTTCACACCTCTTACATGTTGCTTCAAATTCTTTCAGGTTGACCTGTCTCTAGAGACCTTGGCCCTTTGCTTAACTTCAGCTGCTGTTGGAGGAGATCGACTCCTCATGAGCATCTGGGAAGTTCCATTGTCTCAACTGTCACATAAAACCTGGAACTGCCCATGTACAAATATTGCCCAGTGAAAGATGGTAGAAGCAGACAGGTAAAGTCCCTCTCCATTTCCTTTCTTTCTTTTTTTTTTTTTTTATCTTAAACGTGATTATTTAAATATATATTTTTAATTTTATTATTATACTTTCTCCATTTCCTTTCTAATGTTCATTCTAGGGCATGATGTCACTGTGGAGCCTGTTAATTTTGCAAGTAACATAGAGAAGGCTTGTGTCTTTTCATAAAGCAAGAATGTTGATTAATGCGTTATGTATTTACTTCCCATTCTTTCTTGCCTCATATGTCTTTTTGCTACTCTAATTTCCTGGTCAAGCATCAATACTCAAGCTTTGCCTCAGGCTCTATTGTCTAGAAAAGGTGGGCTAAGCAGGTACTCCAAAGTAGATTTTTAGAGCTGAATGATGGGTAAAATTTGTGTTTTTGTCATTTTCTCAACATGACTTTTATGCATGAAGGGAAACAAGATAAGATAGAATTAGTGTTGAGCTAGTACTTAGTCTGGGTTGGCCACCCTGTTAGTTGTTTTATACACACATTTTATACAACAATCTTACAGTCCATTTGAATTTATACCTGTTTTACAGATGAGGAAATTGATGTCTAAAAATTTTCATGTAATATGTTTAAATTCACACAGCTATCAAGTGAACACGTTGGGATTGATAGCCAGATTTGTCTCCAAAACCACGTTTTCTCTTTAACCAGTAAATTTTTTTAAATCAGTAATAACATATTATGTGCCAGAAAGAATTTTAATTGCTTTATAAGCATTGATAATAAATATCTTATTTAACAAGACTCAGAGAATTTATAAGACAAACATGGTTATCTTCTGAATGCTATTCTGCTTGAACTAATGCTACTCGGCCATTTTAAGATATAAGAGTCTTTGCCAAGAGTTACAGAGTTGGACTGATATAACCTCCAGTTTCTATAACTGATGTACAAAACCTGTGTATTTAAGATCCAATGTTGAGATATTTTTTCTAAGATAACTTGATAATAGCAGTATCCATAAACTTATCTGTCATTTTTTCAATTTAGATTTTAAATTCAGGGTTTACATGCTCAGGTTTGTCACAAGGGAATATTGTGTGATGCTGGGGTTTGGGCTTCTATTAATGCTATCACCCAGTGAATATAGTACCAATAGAAAGTTTTTTTAACCCTGGCTTCCATTTCTCGCTCCCTGCTTTTGGAGTTCCCACTGTTCATCATTCCCATCTTTATGTCCACATGTACCCAATGTTTGCTTCCTACTTATCAGTGGGAACATTGCGATATTTGGTTTTCTGTTTCTGCATTAATTCCCTTAGGATAATGACCTCCAGCTACATCCATGTTCCTGTAAAGGACATGATTTTATTCTTTTTTTATGGCTGCATAATATTCCATGGCATAAATGTACCACATTTTGTTTATCCAGTTCACCATTGATTGGCACCTACATTGACTGCATGACTTTGCTTTTGTGAACAGTGCTGTGATAGACGTATGAGTGTAGGTGCTGTTTTAGTAGAATGATTTGTTTTCCTTTGGGTATATACCTGGTCATAGGATTGCTGGGTTGAAGTTCTATTTTTAGTTTTTTGAGATATCTGCAAATTGTTTTCCACAATGCTGGGACTAACTTACATTCCTACCACGAGTTAATGAAAGTCTCGGAGTTAATTTAAGTAATGCATATTGTCCCATAATTTTTCCTGGAATATATTGTGTTATTTACAGATTTACATTCAAAAGAGTAAGTGTGCCTCCAAGAACTTCTTCCCAATAGTTTTTATGGAAGGTGCAAAGTCATAAATTAAAAGTAAACATGCTCTTGAGAAACACTATAATCATGTAGGGGATTTTCCATGTTATGTTTTCTGTCCTTCCTTGGCCAAATCTTGCATAATTTGTCTTTGTGAGAAAGTTTAACAGATGTATTTGAATGCATCCACCTTTTGGAATAGTATGGGATTAGCATCAGTTCTTTCATTTAGAATGTTCTATGTGACATTGTCTTTCTTTCAGAAGTGAAATAACATATTAAACTCACATTTACAATGATTATCATCTTGTAAAGTTATGGAAGTTAGAAGAAGCTGTGAATTTATTGAGAATGTTTAGGAAAGGGTACCAAAAGTTGTGAATCTGGTATCAGTAGAATGTGAATACATTTTTCAGAAAAGGGAGATATTAGGGAGAAATTTGATTTAAGATATTCTGACCACTCGAATACATTACTGAATTTCAGCATTTAATGAACTTCTATGATGTCTCACAATTTTAATTATATATAAATAAAATCCTCCAATGCCAGTTTTTAAAATGGAAAGTAAAAAAGACTTAACTTTTATGTGCACCCTGAGACCTATTCTCTCACTCTACTTTTCAAGGATCTGGGAGAAAAAGGTAAGCAGATTACATGTGGACTATATAAAACAAAAATGAGTTGTTTTGTTTGTTCTGCCTTCTAATGCATGCAGCTTTTCTTGTCTCCTTAACCATCCCTCAGTGACACAGGTGCCAGATCGTATTTTACATTAGATGTTCCTGGACCTAATTCTCACCAGTTCACTTGTTTCCTGCCCAAATTCTGTTCATAACCCCTCACATGACTTTACTATCACCTATAAAATATAAGCCATGTAATTATTTTAAGAGATTTCTGCCTTTGTCTTACAAGGGAATGTGTTAAAGCAAATGTGGTAGGATATGATTATTTGAAGTTTTATCAAATGCACTTGCAGTTCTCTATACAGTTCTTATTTTTACTTTCACCTCTTAGCATTTCACCCATATAGTCAGAAGCATTCACTGCAGGCAAGAAACACAAAGCAGAAAAACAAAAGAAAACAAAAAGTCCTTTTAAGATATCTCAATCTTTAGTTTTGAATTATAAAAATGTAGGTGCTAAAGAACTCAGGAAATCTAAAATCCATGGTGCTATAAAAGCAAAACTTCTTTTTTTTTAATTTAACTGAAAAACATTCCTAGGATAAGGGAGAATAAATCATTTCGTGCTGATGGATCCCGTGGAAAGGGTACTGCTACATTCCAAGGGAAGGACAAGCCTATTTGTCTGAGGAGAAATCCTCAGACAAATCGGAGAAGCAGGAATCTCAAGCAGGAATCCTGTGTGACCAACTTTCCCATACAATCCCAGGTAAATCCTAGGAAAATAGGAGTCTGGTGGAGAGTGTCTGGGCAGATTTTTCTGAGTTGGCCTCATAGGTTTTACTGAGGCTCAGAGCTGATGGGAGTAGTAGAATATTTCCCACATGGCAAAAGTGGCCAACAATGACCTGAATAAATCAGTAATGGAACCAAAGATGGGCATAAGTATTATTTAACAGATGAGATGCCAATATGGATATTTGATACCACCAACGATCAGCTGTATGACCTCTCTGTTCCACACTGTGATGTTATGAAGTCAAATTTAGGTGTAACTCCCAGGAGAAGGGTGATGAAAATTGAGATTAGGTCTCCAGAATTTGGCAGAATGGGACCAAAAAGAAAAAAAATTTAGTTATGACAAACAATGTTTATTTATTTATTTTGCACTAGGATTTATGGATAAAACTTGTATCCATTTTTCCCCTTTATCCCCCCTCAAAATCCTACCCCTCAGTTCAGAGGAAGGGAGTAATTCCTAGATTATTGCCAGTGTTGTGCTGGTGAATGCTTCATACATAACTTTTCAGAAAACAAGAAGCTCATAATTTTAACATTTGCCAATATTCATGGAGTGATTTTTAAGCTGTCAACTTCTGATGTAGTTAGTAGATGTACAGATAGAGATATAAGTATGGGCAGTTGAATGGATAGATAGATGGATGATGGATGGGTGAATAGATGCATGAATGGATAGATGTATGGAAAGACAGATGGGCAGATAGGTGGAAAACTGGGTGGTTGGATGGTTGAAGTAAGAGTCCCCACACACAGTTATTAAAGAGCTACTGACCTATTTAATTTTAAGCCACCATCACTGCACATGAAAATGGGAAAGAGATGCAAAAAATCGTCTCTCACAAGTTGGTACCAACCAGCTTCAGCTCATCATTAGCTATTGTCCATATGTACATGAAGCAGATCCTTTTTTTTTTTTTTTTTTAACTTTTATTGTAGGTTCAGGAGTACAAGTACAGATTTGTAATGTAGGTAAACTCTTGTCACAGGGGTTTGTTGTACAGATTATTTTGTCACCCAGGTACTAAGCCTAGTACCCAGTAGCTATTTTTTCTGATCTTCTCCTTCATCCCACCCTTGATCCTCAGGTAGGCCCCAGTGTTGTTCCCTTCTTTGTGTTCATGAATTCTCATCATTTAGTTCCCACTTATATGTGAGAACATGTGATATTTGGTTTTCTGTTCGTGTTTTAGTTTGCTAATGATAATGGCCTCCAGCTCCGTCCATGTCGTTGCAAAGGACATGATCTTTTTCCCTCTTATGGCTGCATAGTATTCTATGGGGTAGATGTACCACATTTTCTTTATCCAGTTTACCATTGATGGGAATTTAGGTTGATTCCACGTCTTTGCTATTGTGAATAGTGCTGCAATGAACATACAAATGCATGTGTCTTTATAATAGAATGATGTATATTCCTTTGGGTACATACCCAGTAATGGAATTGTTAGGTTGAATGGTAACCTATTCTTAGCTCTATAAGAATAGGTTATTCTTATAGAATAGGTTATATGGAATTGTTAGGTTGAATGGTAACCTTTCTTATAGAATAGGTTATATGGAATTGTTAGGTTGAATGGTAACCTGTTCTTAGCTCTA
Source organism: Hylobates moloch (assembly GCF_009828535.3). Lineage (NCBI taxonomy): Eukaryota > Metazoa > Chordata > Mammalia > Primates > Hylobatidae > Hylobates > Hylobates moloch. The sequence goes on along the minus strand of NW_026652277.1, from coordinate 26,229,525 downwards.
TAAGGAATTGCCACACTGCTTTCCACGATGGTTGAACTAATTTACATTCCCACCAGCACTCTATAAACATAACCTTTTCTCTGCTACCTCATCAGCATCTGTGTTTTTTTGTCTTTTTAATAGTAGCCACTCTGACTGGTGTGAGGTGGTATCTCATTGTGGTTTTGATTTCTTCAGTGATCAGTGATGTTGAGCTTTCTTTCACATGCTTTTTGGCTACATGTATGTCTTGTTTTGAGAAGTGTCTGTTCATGTCCTTTGCTCACTTTTTATTGTTTTTTTTTTCTTGTAAATTTAAGTTCTTATAGATGCTGGATATTAGAACTTTGTCAGATGGATAGATTGCAAAAATTTTCTTCTATTCTATAGGTTGTCTGTTTACTATGTCAATAGTTTCTTTTGCTGTGCAGAAGCTTTTTAGTTTAATTAAATCCCATTTGTCAATTTTTGATTTTGTTGCAATTGCTTTTGTCTTTTTTATAAAACGTTTGCCCATTCCTATGTCCAGAACAATATTGCCTAGGTTGTCTTCTAGGGTTTTTATAGTTTTAGGTTCTACATTTAAGTCTTTAATTCATTTTGAGTTAATTTTTGTATACGACATAAAGGGAAGGGTTCAGTTTCAATTTTCTGGGTATAGCTAGTCAGTTATTCCGGCACCATTTAATGAACGGAGAGCTTTGCCCATTGCTTGTTTTTGTCAGGTTTGTTGAAGATCAGACAGTTGTAGATGTGTAGCCTAATTTCTGGATTCTCTATTCTGTTCCATTGGTCTGCATGCCTATTTTTGACCAGTACCATGCTGTTTTGGTTACTGTAGCCCTGTAGTATAGTTTGAAGTTGGGTAACGTGATGCCTCCAGCTTTGCTCTTTTTGCTTAGTATTGCCTTGGCTATTCAGGCTCTTGTTTGGTTCCATATGAATTTTAAAATAGTCTTCTTCTAGTTTTGTGAAGAATGTCATGAGTAGTTTGACAGAAATAGCATTGAATCCGTAAATTGCTGTGGGCACTGTGGCCATTTTAATAATATTCTTTCCATCCATAAGCATGGCATATTTTTCCATTTGTTTGTGTCATCTCTGATTTCTTTGAGCAGTTTTTGTTGTTGTTGTTGTTGTTGTTTTGTTTGTTTGTTTTTTGAGATAGAGTCTCACTCTGTTGCCCAGGCTGTAGTCCAGTGGTGTGATCTTGGCTCACTGCAACCTCTGTCTCGCAGGTTCAAGTGATTCTCCTACCTTAGCCTCCTGAGTAGCTGGGAGGATTACAGGCGCATGCCACTATACCCAGCTAATTTTTATGTTTTTAGTAGAGACAGAATTTTGCCATGTTGGCTAGGCTGGTCTCGAACTCTTGACCTCAGGTGATCTGCCTGCCTCGGCCTCCCTAAGTGCTGGTATTATAGGTGTGAGCCACTGTGCCCAGCCCTGAGCAGTGTTTTGTAGTTCTCCTTGTGGAGATTTTTACCTCCCTGGTTAGCTGTATACCTAGGTATTTTATTCTCTTTTTTTTGGCAATTATGAACGGGATTACAGAGCTTTTTGGGTGCGACTATGGGGCTTTCTAGATATAGAATCACGTCATCTGCAAACAGGGATAGTTTGACTTTCTGTCTTCCTATTTAGATGTCCTTTACTTCTTTCTCTTGCCTAATTGCTCTGACCAGGACTTCCAATACTGAGTTGAATATGAGTGATGAAAGAGGGCATCTTTGTCTTTGTCAGTTTTCAAGGGGAATGCTTCCAGCTTTTCCCCATTCAGGATGATGTTGGCTGTGGGTTTGCAAAGATTGCTCTTATTATTTTGAGGTAAATTCCTTCAATTCCTAGTTTATTTAGTTTTTAACATGAAGATATGTTTAATTTTTATCAAACTTTTCTGCATCTATTGAGATAATTATGTAGTTTTTGTCTTTAGTTCTTTTTATGTGATGAATCATATTTATTGATTTGTGTATGTTGAACCAACTTTGCATCCCAGGGATAGAGCCTACTTTATTGTGGTGGATTAGTTTTTTGATGTGCTGCTGGATTCCATTTGCAATTATTTTGTTGAGGATTTTTGCATTGATGTTCATTGAGGATATTGGCTTGAATTTTTCTTTTTTTGTTGTATCTCTGTCAGGTTATGGTATGGCTAGCCTCACAGAATAAGTTGGGGAGGAGACTGTCCTCAATATTTTGGAATAATTTCAGCAGGAAACTTTTCTTTGTCTCAGTTCTTCTTTGTACATCTGGCAGAATTCGACTGTGGATCCATTAGGTCCTGGGCTTTTTTTTGTTTGTTTGTTTGTTTGTTTGGCAGGCTATTTATTACTGATTCAATTTTAGAGCTCCTTATTTGTTCGTTCAGGGATTCCATTTCTTCCTCCTGATTCAGTCTTGCGAGGGTGTATGTCTCCAGAAATTCATTTTTTTTCTGGATTTTCTAGTTTGTGTGCATAGAGGTGTTCATAGAAGTCTCTGGTGGTTATTTGTATTTCTGTTGGGTCAGTGATAACATCCTGTTAGATGTTTCTAATTGTGTGACTCTTCTTCCTTTTCTTCTGTATTTGTCTAGCTAGCAGTGTATGTGTTTAATTTTTTCAAAAAACCAGCTTGTTTTGAATTTTTTTTGTGTGTCTCAGTATCTTTCAGTTCAGCTCTGATTTTGGTTATTTCTTGTCTTCTGCTAGCCTTGGAGTTGGTTTGCTCTTGCTTCTCTAGTTCTTTTAGTTGTAATGTTAAGTTGTTAGTTGCACACATTTCTAACTTTTTGATGTGGGCATTTAGTGCTACAAATTTTCTTAACATGCCTTAGCTGTGTCCCAGGGATTCTGGTATGTTGTATCTTTGTTCCATTAGTTTCAAAGAACTTCCTGATTTCTGCCTTAATTTCATTATTTGTCCCAAAGTCAATCAGGAGCAGATTGTTTAATTTCCATGTAATTGTATGGTTTTGAGTGATTTTCATTGTGTTGACTTCCATTTTTATTGTGCTGTGGTCTGAGAGTGTGTTTGGTATGATTTTTGTTTTTGTGCTTTGCTGAGGATTGTTTTATGTCCAATTATGTGGTTAATTTTAGAGTATATGCCATGTAGCAATATTAATGTACATTCTGTTTATGGGTGGAGAGAATGGACTGATGTCTATCAGGTTCGTTATCAGTGTTAAATTCTTATACTTAATACCTTTGTTAATTTTCTGCCTTAATGATCTGTCTAACACTGTCAGCAGGATGTTGACGTCTCCCACTATTATTGTGTGGGAGTCTAAGTCTCCTTGGAGGTCTCTAAGAACTTACCTATGAATCTGAGTGCTCCTGTGTTGTCTGTATATATTTTTAGGATAGTTAAGCCTTCTTGTTGAATTGAACCCTTTACCATTATATAATGCCCTTCTTTGTCTTTTTTGATATTTGTTGGTTTAAAGTCAGATTTGTCTGAAATTACGGTTGCAACCCTTGCCTTGTTCTGTTTTCCATTTGCTTGGTAGATTTTTCTCCATCCTTTTATTTTGAGCCTATAGGTGTCATTACATGTGAAGTAGGTCTCTTGAAGATAGAATACTATGGGGTCTTGCTTTTTTATCCAGCTTGCCAGTCTGTCCCTTTTAAATGGTGCATTTAGCCCATTCACATTCAAGGTTAGTATTGCTATGTGTGGATTTGATCCTGTTATCATGTTGTTACCTTGTTATTAGGCTGGCTTGTTTGTGTGATGGCTTCATAGTGTCACTGGTCTGTGTACTTAAGTGTGTTTTTGTAGTGGCTGGCTGGTAATGGTCTTTCCATATTTAATGCTTCTCTTGGGAACTCTTATAAGGCATGTCTGGTGGTAACAAAGTCCCTCAGTGTTTGCTTGTCTAAAAAGGATCTTATTTCTCCTTCACTTATGAAGCTTAGTTTGGCTGGATATGAAATTCTTGGTTGAAATTTGTTTTCTTTAAGAATGCTGAATATAGGCCCCAGTCTCTTCTGGCTTGTAGGGTTTCTGCTGAAAGGTCTGCTTTGGTTCTTTCTCTCTAGCTGCCTTTAATATTTTTTTCTTCACTTTAATTTTGGCAAATCTGATGATTATTTTTATTGGGCAATATCTTCTTGTGAAATATCTTGTTGGGGGTTCTCTGCATTTCCTGAATTTGAATGTTGGACTCTCTAGCTAGGTTGGGGAAGTTCTTGTGGGTGATATCCTGAAATGTTTTCAAAGTCACTTCCATTTTCCATTCTCCTCACCTCTTCCAGGCATACCAATAAGTCATAGATTTGGTCTCTTTACATAATCACATATTTCTTAGAGGTTTTGTTTGTTCCTTTTCATTATTTTTTCTATATTTTTGTCTATGTTATTTCAGAAAGCCAGTCTTCAAGCTCTGTGGTTGTTTTCTCGGCTTCATTTGTTCTGCTGTTAATACTTGCATTTACATTATTAAATTCTTGTAGTGCATCTTTTGGCTCTATCAGATTGGTTATGTTCTTATCTATACCAGCTATTTTATCTGTCAGCTCCTGAATTATTTTATTGTGATTCTTAGCTTCCTTTGATTGGGTTTCAATGTTCTCCTGAATATTGATGATCTTCATTCCTATTCATATTCTGAATTATGTTTCTGTCATTTCAGCCATCTGAGTCGGGTTAAGAACCCTTGTTGGAAAGCTAGTGTGATCATTTGGAGGAAATAAGCCAATTTTTTGTATTTTTAGTAGAGATGGGGTTTCACCATGTTAGCCAGGATGGTCTCGATCTCCTTACCTCATGATCCGCCCACCTCAGCCTCCCCCTCCAGCCACTTTTTAAGGGAAATACAGGAGTTATCCTCAATAAAAATGAGCAATGATTCATGAATCTATTAACTGAAGGAAGTTAGACCCAAAAGAGGAATCTACGCTCTTCTGTTTTCTCTACTAGTCAGATAACAATACCTTATGTATGTATGTGCATGATGCTTTGTCATTTAAAAATTATCTATACTTTGCCAAATTAAATATGCACAGTAAGTTATAGATGTTAATCATTCTAATTTCTCAGGTCAGAAACAGAAATTTACAAAATCTGACTTTTTTCAAGATCACAAAATTAGAAACCAGCAAGACTAGAATGCAAATCCATATTCTTTGAGCCAAAATTTAAATCTCTTCCTGCTACCTTTTGGCTTCTTTAATTGCTATGTGATTATATGTAATAGGAGCTAAGGGAAGACTTGTTCATCACTTTTGCTGTCCAGCTAATATATATGGATAATTTGATCAATTGCATATCAAAATTGACCTCAATTACAACACAGTTCACATAAATACTTCAGAAAAAAAGATTATCTAGTGTTCTTGCTGCAGGCACTGCCAGTATTGGGATATATACTACTCTGGATATTTATTTTCTGTTAGTGTGGTGATACGTGAAATACTATGAAAAATTAGAAGACCTAGGAGGGGAAGAATGTGGATCCTTATCTTTTTCCGGACCAAAGAGAATTTTGAAAGCTAAGAATTTATTTATTTGAAGATGAAACTAATGTAGGCCCAATGAATAACTTAAGACTGAATTAATCTAATCATTATCAGTTCAATCCACTTTGAAAATCTTGTCTTCTATTTCTTTTTCAATATTCTTTATTCAAAAGGTAAGTGGAAATATTTTATTTCCATGTTACATTTGCTGAATTGGATTAAATAGCTACATTTGGTGTAACTTGGTATTTTGGGCTGTATAATGTTATGTATCCAGGAAACTTTCCATAAAAAAATCAAGTTTGTGCTCCCCTTTTAAAACATGTGTATGTTAAGAAAAACAGAACCCCTCTATTTTCTTTATTTTAAAATATAGTTATCAAAATATTTCTTCTTGAAGTATTTGATGTATCAGAAGTTTTAAAGCTTTTATGATGTCTGTGCCAGACATAAGGTTTTATTGAAGTTCAAAACACTGAAGCATTAGATTTAGATTGATCCCGTACTTGGGCTCACCATACACTCTCATTTATTCTTGCTTTTTGTAAATATGGTGGTTCCTTTCCCATGTTAGCTCTTTTTCGAAAGGCCATTAAAATGAGGAAAGCTGAAGAAATATTTTAAAGTATGCACATATGTTTTTAAAAGTCTATATAGTTATTGAGGTATAATAGACATACAATAAATTGCACATATTCAAAGTGTGCAACATGAAAAATTTTGACAACTGTATACCATAAAACCATCACTGCATCAGAGTAACAAATGTATCTACCACCCCCAAAAGTTTCTTTTTTTTTTTTTTACCCTT
>NW_026652277.1:26222461-26223191 GCF_009828535.3 Hylobates moloch | reverse complement strand
AAAGGGATAAATTAATTTTAGTAATAGTTTATTCAATATATCTAAAGTATTATTTCAACAATCAATATGTAGAATTAATAAATTCTTTTATATTGATTTTATTCATACTAAATCATTGAAATATGGTATGTATTTTATAAATATAGCACATCTTAATTTGGACACAATTTTCATTGGAAATGTTTGAACTACATTTCAATTTCATAAAATGTACAGGTGAAAAACATTCACATACCCAAGTTATTCCAAACATACTTAAGTTTTTCAGTAACTGAATTGATGTCCATTTAAAAATTTTAATTTATTAAAATTTATAAAAATGAAAAATTGAGTCCCTCAGTGTGTGTTCATATTTCAGGTACCCAATAGCCGTGTGTGGTTAGTGGCTACCATTTTGAATAGCATAGGTATAGAATAGAGCTGACAGTTGAAGATGTCAGCTAAGAAACCCTGAATCATTATTATTATTATTTTTATTTTATTTTATTTTATTATTCTTATACTTTAAGTTTTAGGGTACATGTGCACAATGTGCAGGTTTGTTACATATGTATACATGTGCCATGTTCGTGTGCTGCACCCATTAACTCGTCATTTAGCATTAGGTATATCTCCTAATGCTGTCCCTCCCCTCTCCCCCCACCCCGCAACAGTCCCTGGAGTGTGATGTTCCCCTTCCTGTGTCCATGAGTTCTCATTGTTCAATTCCCACCTATGAGTGAGAACATGC